>NC_089324.1:2212243-2257243 GCF_036669915.1 Pocillopora verrucosa
AAAGCGGAACAGCGCAAGCCCGTTACTAAAGCTGGCTTCGATCTGTGGAGTGAAAATAGCAAAAAAGTTAGTTTTGACTATCTGATGTTCAAACTTAATCAATGTTCTACTCACCGTCTTTCTATCTAGTGTATCATGGCCTTTTAAATCAGTGGAGTACGAACGCACTAATTCAATAAATTACTTGCTGCCGGAGTGCCTGCCTGACTACCCGACTGGCATAAAGGTTGATTGCGTTTACTGACTGCCTGAGATAGGTGTTAATTGCTGACTCCCTATGTATGATTAACGAGCGTATAGGTTTAAACACTATCTGCCTATCGGGCTCCTTGGGTAAATTTTTTAGATCAGCGACTGACTGACGGCAACTCGGCATGCCACAGCCAAATTATAACTGGCGTACATTCAGAGTCACACCACTGTGTATGAATAGAATGCCAAAGGAAAACAGAAACGCCAAAAATACCCTGAAGGAAAATTGCCCCTCGAAGCAGATGTTTATGCTACCGTAGAGAGCTCATAAACTGTAACAGACACGTTCTCCCCTTCCACCTTATTCATTTTGTCTGTTTGGAAAAACGTTGTGTACAATGCATTTCCAATGTACCCCTGAGTAAAATGTGTTGGGGGAGGTCAAGGAAGGAGCTAAAAATGATTTAGTTCAGATTCACGAAATTCAAACGTACATTCCTTAGCTTTTAATACGATACTAAACTGTATCGCTTTAGAGCGCTTTTCGATTGAATGTCAAAAAACCAAAACCAAAGTAATCACAACGGCCAATCAGAACAAGGGAAACTATCAGAAGGAGCCAATGAGAACTCGAGGTAAACGCGTGTAACCGGCCTGGAGCGCGGGAAAACGCGAGTGACCAAGTCGCGATTTTTTTTAGTTTTGCATCTGATTGGCTGAGAGGGTGGCACGAGTTTTCTAGACCAATCACAACACACAGTAAAGCAAAACCAATGCAATCTCGGATTACTTTCGACACTCAGTTGAAAATTTCTCTAACGGCACAAGCTAAATCCATATGATTAAACCTGTGGTTATGCCATATCCAGCGTATAGGTGTTCAATATGGTCGCACAACTTACAGAGGAGGTGTATTCGTTTGGCAGACGTAGTACACCGTATTCGCCTTCCTTCATCCTGGTATCGTTGTACAGTTTGGTTGGTAGGTTGGGAGTGTACAGACCGTAGTCTGTCAGGGGATAGTTTACAGCAGCGTGTTGGACGCTCAGTTGTGAGATAATGCGGGTCACAATGTCACAGAGTTCATCTTTAGTCGTAATCTTTGAGGGTAATCCTTTAATCTGTTAAAACGCAGAATAAAGCATTTTATATAGCACTACGAAATGATAACGGATTTCAGTGTTTAAGTGATTGAACGACCATCTTCGATAACGCCTTGCCCCAGCAACGCCGTAACCCAGAATGTTTACAGTTATGCCTCATCACAGGCTATTTATTTAAGTTTTAATGATTTCAAAATGTTAAATGTAACACAATGTTATATATAACGAAAACCCTTGGGAGAGGAATGTACGTCCGTTGGCCTAAGACGGTAACGTTACTATAATCGATGATTCAGACGCCAAAAACTAAGCTGACAATAGCGGGTACCCGCAGTTACGCAGTGCACGCAATATATCCCTCCATCACTGGTCGAAGATCAACATATTTAAGCAGACGAGTTGTAGATATATAAAACCAAAGACAGAAATAAACAAACCACAATGGGAATCAGACTTTTTTACACTTACTTTCCCATAAATAGACAATTCAGAGAGGAATCCTTCAAACTCATGGTCCTTTTTAACATCCTCATTGTCGTAATAATACCTGAGAAAACAGTACAATGCAAAACGTTTACTGACACTCCATACAAGGTGTTTTCTAAGCTATAATTAGTGCTTTTTGTGGAGACAATTGAAAAAATCACCACTAAACTGGATATACATAGATGGAATGATTGTATGGCAAGAGTAGAAGTCATCATCGACGCCCTGGCTGCTTTTGCAACAAGAAACATTGCCTTCTAAAGGAGAGTCCAAAGTTAGTGTTTTAAACCCGTACCTAGTACACAATGGCATATCCTGCCACGGGCTATCTGTTGCTATTTGGTTGTGCATTCGACTAGAAATCAGAAGGTGTAAGGTTTGATTACTTATTGGGGACATCGGACACAGTATCACTCTAGCGTAAGAATCATACTCGGTATAAACATACCTTAGAAAGCTAGCTTTTTAAGACGCTGCAGTGCTGCGTCGACAGGCATGTAAAATAAATAGTTTTAAAATAGTCGACGCGAACTGCCATCGCTAGCTTAGGAAAGCTGGTGTCACGAGGTTTAGCCCTTTATCGGAACTGTGTTGTTGCTGTTATGCCAACACCCAAGGTAGATGGGCTCACGGTCAAAACGCCAGCATTTCTAAATCAAACTTAGCGTTGTTATTTAACTAACTAGTGTTCTTAGTAAGTTGTTCTTGATAACTAGGAGTTAGTTCAGAGCTACAATTTTTTACAGTATTTTCCCAGGCAGTAATACTTACAACTCGACGTAATCCTTCACCATATTTTCGATAATTTTCAAAATTTGCTCGCCATCATCACGGTAAGGATAGTACGGAAGAAGCTTCTTGTCATCGACTCCGCGTTTCTATTCATCCAAAAGAAATAAAAAAAAAGTCCACACTTGATTGTTAATGTACTACAGCACAACATACTCAATTTCCAAGCTATATGTTTCCACAAAATTGCTCCTTTTAAAATTACTTTGCAAGCGCATGCACCGGGTTCGTATGCCTATTCGTACAGACTATTCTTGCTATGCTTGAGTTATAGTTAAATAAAACAGAAATCATTTTTGTTCTAATTATGTCGTTGCGGTTATTTCCTTCCTTTTAAACAATAATTCAGTTGAGGTCATCATGTCAAAGACGCCATTACAAATAATGAAGACTGGAGTACTATATATGGATCACCGTTTCAACTTGCATTTTCGTTTGAGACGTGTAGTACATGATCTGTGAACGCTTTTCGAGTGAAATACTCAATCGAAGATGTCGTATTCATTTGAAATGACTTAAGAATCGAACATACGTGTGTGTACCCGAATGTGAACGAAAAGGGGCGGCAGAAGAAAGCTTGATAAAAAGGGGGAAAGAAAAGAAACATTAGGTATAAGTTTATTAAAGGACTGCATAAAAAAATACGAGTTCAATTTTTTTTCTTCTTCTTAGGCTCTTTTGTTGGAGAAAAGGGTTGACTGTCTGTTCTTCATGCAGATATATAGTCTGAATATTGTGGTCAATAGGAGTAAATTTATACGTCTTTTAAGCCTGAAAAAGTGCTTTGGTTAACCGAAATGTTTTGAATTTTTATAGGTTGAAACGTTAAGGGGGAAAACCGACGCATCAAATACCTTTATTTCGTTTCTAAAATCTGTGACATCCCACATGCTTAATGGCTGTGCGTTTTTAAGAAGTCGGGTGGTTCCTTCATTTCCAAATGCAAACAGCTGATCCATAAACTGTCCTTCGTTAAGAAGTTTTGGGACGCCAAGGGTATTTGGGACTGTCACGTCTCTGCAGTGATACTTTAAAATTTGATGAAGTGGATGAGAGGACGACAGGGTGCGTTGCAATACCACGCAAAACGGCTCCATCAAAAAATGAACCTTGTAAGACAAGCATTATGGTTAATGGTCGTATGGTATAACTACTTTAAAACATATTTATTATAAATTTTCGATATAACGCGCCCTCTGATTGATTGAAATAGCGTGCTCTATGAGAGTATAGAGCACGGTGATTGAAAATTGGCGGGTAAATTTTACTAATTTTTGCTTTGGCGTTATCTTGAAGAATTTGACTCAAATTCAACGAAAAGAAAACGAGCTATTTGTCTGAAATAAAGATGGACTACGTGGAGACACTCATTAATCACAGTGGTGTTTAAAATGTTTGTAAATTGCAAATAAAGAAACGTTTCCGTCAAACTGCCGATGAAAATACAGCACTCGAGTAGCGAAATAAACAAGTGTCTCTCGACCTAACGAACTTTTTAATAAATGGCGCTTCATTCATCACAGACGAAGTAATTACACTGTTAATGTAAGAATCAGCGAAAGGAAAAAACGCATGAGCTGTCTGCGTTTCCGAAAAAAACGAGCTTTATTTTTGTGATGTCGATAAAAGAGTATTGAAAAGCTTACGTAAGGAGCGTACGCTCGTTCACCACAATAGCGATCTACGGTCATCTCAGCGGAGCAAACCTCAACAGCTACAACGCTCACTGCTCTAGTGATCCGTTTAAAGACTGCTCTTGCATTCTCCCCGATGTTCTGGGTTGAAGCAGTTCAGTTGTTTTGCCCATGTCGCCATTTCGGGCAACCCTTTGCTGATGTAAATTGTTCATCATTTCAAACTCGGCTCAGCAACTTAAAAAGTTTCAGCAAAAGCTACGAGCTCTTTCTTTCGCAATTGTCATGTTGGAAAAGTACACGTTGTCATATGCCACAATTCAGCCGGATTTCATCGAACAATTGACTTTTCCGATCCTATTTTTGCATTAAATCGAAGGCACCCGTGGAATTTCCAGGAGTGCCTATAAAAAATTTCTAGTTGTGACATACCTTGCCAAGATGCTCCACAATTTGTGCATATCCGAGATCTGTAACCTGGACATTCAATTTGGCCAACATCCAGTTGTCATCATCATCAGGAGTGTATACAGATGAATCTGATGAGGAAAAGATGTTAGCTCAGCCAACTGGTTATTTAATTTACTATTTGCAAAACGTACTAGATTTATTACTATGTAACTATGCTTCATACTGTCTACATGATTCATCCCAACTTAACAGACAGTTTAAATCAGACAGCAGATCTTTTTTTTTCGTTGACTGAGTTCCTCTTTCCTATAATTTCGTTCTTTTCGGGCTATTTTGACCTGCTTTTTTCCCTCAAAGTGATTTTTTCCTGACTCAGAAATAATCCGATAACTACTTAGCCAGCAGTTCAGTAGTTTCAAAAATAAGGAAATAAAATGATCACATTGCCCAAACCATTCGATTTCCGAAGTACGGCGAAACAAGGTTAACAAGATTGTGGCGGAAAGGTAATGTTTAGTAAATATTAACTTCCTAAATCTTTAATACACTGAACCTGGAGTGTAGTCCATTTGGATGGCTACAGGGACAAGATCATTGGTTTTTGTCTGGAAATGTTGCTTAGACGCAAACAGAGCAATGGGAGAGAGTGTGTCCCACATTGTCCTCTTGGGATCATTGTCAGTAATGTCCACTTTTTCTCTGGGTAGGTCGTCACACAACTCGTAACGAAGGACGTAGACTCGACCCTGATAAATGGCCTGAAAACAAAAAATAGATAAATAAATAAATAAATAGATTAAAATTTGTAAATAATTAGATAAATTAGTAAATGAATAGAGAAATAAATATCAAAACTGAACTTTAGATTGGAGCTTTTCTCCAAACCCTCTAGTTGAGCGACAGTTCTGGACTTAGTTTGTGTCCCTCCACGCAATTAATCGGTTTAATTTACAAAAAAATAAAAATTATAATACCTTTGTTCTAAAGTTAAGCGCTTTGATAAGTAACTTTCCTTCGAACCGGTGCGGCTTAAGAATTTGTACTTTAAAGCCTTTGGCTTTTATGTTTTGGACGGTAATAATACCTCTTCTAACGTGTCATCGCTTCCCAAAGCTTTTTGTACAGCATCTTTCCAGTTAAAATCTTGATTCAGTGTTTTATAGAGTGTCTCCCAATCCAACCCTACTGAACCTGGACGAGGATAAAGGAATGATTAAAAGAAAACAATGTAGGACATGTGTACACCTATTTTTATTTGTATTCGTTCCTGTCTTGTTATTATTGTTATCATCATCACCACCACCATCATCATCATCATCATTATTATCATTACATTCAATATGACTATTATCATCATTACCATTATCATCATAATCATCATCATTACCATCACCATCATCTATATAATCATAATCAATATCAGTTTTCTTGCCATAATCAGTAGAAGATAGATGACAGTTATTTACATTGTTCTTTCCATATCATTACCGCTGGAAGAAAGTGTAAGAGCCGGCAAAGAGCCAGCATTTAGAAAAACCCATCGAGTACGATCCAAAGTTGAAAAGTAGCTAAAAAAAAATTTAATAATGATTTTCTGTAACTTGAAAGATAGTAATTGTTCTTCTGGCGACAGCATTCTTAACGGAAGTTTTACCAGCTTCGAGAGTCACACGTCTCAGTGACATAGGGTTGACTCCTGCTAGACGCTGTTGAGTAAAGAACCTGTCACTTATCCACTCAGTCTTTTCGTCAATAAAGGCTTCGTGCTTCGATGGCCGCCTGCTATATACCTTGATGAATAAAAACACAGAGGTTTTTTCTACGAATGAAGAATTTTTAGTTGCCAGTTCGAGCGACTCAGTACATAAGCTAAGTCACATGCTAAACATGTATATGTATAGCTTACCTAAGGTTTCGTTTATAACTGCTGCTGTATATTTTTTTGTGAATTAACTTACACCAAGAAGCTTTCTGCGTCTATACTGACCATACTAGTAGCAGTAGTAGTAGTAGTAGTAGTAATAGTAGTGGTAATAGTAGAACAAGTAGTAGTCGTAGTAGTAGTAGTAGTAATAGTAGTGGTAATAGTAGAACAAGTAGTAGTCGTAGTAGTAGTAGAAGAACTAGTAGTAGTAGTAGTAGTGGTATTAGTAGAACAAGTAGTAGTAGTAGTAGTAGTAGAAATAGTAGGGGTAGTAGCAGAACTAGTAGTAGTAGTAATAGTAGTAGTAGTAGTAGTAGTAGTAGTAGTAGAACTAGTAGTAGTAGTAGAACTAGTACTAGTAGTAGTAGTAGTAGTAGAAATAGTAGGGGTAGTAGCAGAACTAGTAGTAGTAGTAATAGTAGTAGTAGTAGTAGTAGTAGTAGTAGTAGTAGTAGTAGTAGTAGAACTAGTAGTAGTAGTAGAACTAGTACTAGTAGTAGTAGTAGTAGCAGTAATGGTAGTACTAGTGGTAGTAGTAGTAGTAGTAGTAGTAGTAGTAGTAGTTTTAGTAGTAGTAGTAGTAGTTATAGTAGTAGTAGTAGTAGTAGTAGTAGTAGCAGTAATGGTAGTAGCGTTGAATCCCGACAATGCATCGTTTTGGAGTTGTTTGAAATCTATGAACGATACTGTCGCCCAAAATGCTTCCGCTCCAATCTCGGAAGAAACTTGGCTAAAACACTTTAAATCTTTACATTCTAATGGCTCGACAACTGCCATACAACAACAAGAAGTCTATACTGAGCTACAGTCATTAGAAAACTATTTAACTATTTAGATCATGAGATAAGAAAGCAAGAAATATACGTCGAGCAGTGAAGAAATTGAAAAATAAGAAATCTCCTTTCTTTGACAAAATAAGAAACGAAATGATCAAAGCGAGCCTTGAATCGCTTATGCCTGTTTACATCAAACTTTTTAAACTCATTTTACAGTCTGGAAAAAATACTAGATATTTGATGTCAAGGCCTTATAAGCCCAATCTACAAATCGGGTGACAAGAGTGACCCAACAAACTATAGAGGCATATGTGTATCTAGTTGCCAGTAGTAGTAGAAGTAGTAGTATTAGTAATAGTAGTAATCAATAAACAAACAAACAAACAAAAAGTTAGTCATACCCCTCCAGACATCGCAGACATTTCAAAGAACTTTGACAAAATCCGGTAGCCGCCGGGGTGGCTTATTTCTTTATCGGTGATTATATTACCCAAAGCGTTGTAAGCTCTGTGGCTTAAGTTCGCGGAAATGATAGTTTGAAGGTATCCCTCTAAATAAAACCTTGTGAAGGGATTAATGAGATCACCAATTAGCTTGCACTTGCTTGACGCATTTAACAGAGCGTATCCATACGGGCTAACTTTCAACTTCCATATGTATTTCATCATGCCAAGTTCCACTTTCCTCTTGAGGTTGCAACCACCTTTACTCCCTTGGGGAAGAGAGACACTGCATTGCCGTGACAATCCGAGCCTTAAAAAGCAAAGATTATTTGCGTGACTATAACCTTTACAGTATTGCAAAAGCTTATACAATTATTCTAAGTTGTATTCGAAAATCAAATTACATTGATAACAGTTCGTCTTAAAAATAGAACCAAGATGTAATAAATCTAATTAATTCTAAATTACGAACACAATTAGAAGAGTTCATTAATTCTGTGGTCTGTTGATTGACAGGTAACTGCCTAATATCTGGAATCAAAGTCTGTATTTAATTGTAAAAAGTATACCTTATTAATGAGTATTTGGAACACTGGAAAAAGAAATGGATTTCGTCTTTGATCTGATAAATTAGATCCACAAACTTGGCAGAGTCAATAATCTCTAGAGATTTGGTTGTATCTGCCAAGTTCAGTAATAAGTTTTTGATTGCTTCTGCGTGGTTCAGTTTAGACTCTTCTTTCAGATGTTCTTGTAGGTAGGTCTAGATAATATAATATGGTGGAGCATATTCGATTTTAAAAATCATGACATGCTCATAGTAAAATTAAAATTATTAACTGATTATTTCTTCAATATGTTCATTTAACAGTGATGTATGGAATAAGGTTATAACTTATAAGTCTAACGCTAAAAATTTGCGTTTGCATATTTTATTTTTCTTTCGCTATGTTTGGTTTTCCGCCCACTTTTGTTTGCGATGATTGAAATATATTTATATTTTCTTCTCTAGTATACGCTGGTTGTTTGTGTTTATACGTGTTTTGCCGATTTGTAATTGAGAATTATATGTGTTTAAAAACTTGTTTTCAGTAATACTAAATTCACGTCGTGCCTCACCAGGCTTGATGTGTTACTTACCATTCAGCCACGTTTTGGATCCTTCCCAAGTCTTTAACTGATAGAGCCATCATCGGTACGTTCTTGACCGCGCGACGCTTATCGTCTTGGCCAGACGACAAACTAGGAAAAAATTAATGAAAAGGATCTTGTATTATACTCTTTTTTTATAAGAAATTTTTTTATTAGAACGGAAAGGCTGAGATTCAGAACGTATTGAGAACATTCCCATGGCTAAGGGTCGATTAAGAACGTTATTTTGCTCATCTGTATATTAAATGACAAGCATAATTAAAATCAAGGTAACCATAAAAGGAAGCTCACCGAAGTACTCAAGGGCACGTTTTGTATAACACTAACAGTGGTTTTCTTACTTCATGAGGCACATCTCTCGGTTTGTAATAATCAGCGGTTCTTATTTATAACTGTTCCAAAATAACTGAAATCCACACCATTTAAGTCATCTGGTGATACAGAGTATTATGAAGGTAGTTGGTCACATCCACATTGATTTATTAAATAATGCATACCATGCAAATTTAAGAACATCTCAGGAACATTTTCAGCCTCAAATCGCAAAAAAAGAACGTTCAGCCTAAGCTTCAAAAGTAGACGTTCTTATAAAAAAAAAAAAAAAAAAAAGAGAGTATGAGAGTATCAAAATTGTGGTAAGACGATATTTAAGCTGTGGCGCACGAGGTGGGAAACAGAAAGAAATGAAAACAATAAATAAATAAAGTAAATAAAATGAAATAAATTCACGTCGTGCCTAGCCAGGCTTGATGTGTTACTTACCATTTAGCTACTTTTTGAATCAATTCCAAGTCTTTATCTGATATGACCGTCTTCAGTACTTCGTCGAGCAGACATTTGCTAGAAGACAACCTAGGAAAAAAATTAATGAAAAAGATCTTATATTATACTCTTTTTTATAGGAACCTTTTTTATTAAAACGGAAAGGCCGAGATTAACCAAACTTTTAAGAACGTATTGAGAACATTCCTGAGGCTGAGGGTCGAATAAGAACGTTATTTTGCTCATCTGTACATTAAATGACAAGCAAAAATAAAATAAAATAACAAAAAAAGGAAGCTCACAGAAATGCTTAAGGGTACGTTTTGTATAACATTAACTGTGGTTTTCTTACTTCATGAGGCACATCTCTCGGTTTGTGATAATCAGCAGTTTTTATTTATAACTGTTCCAAAATAACTTAAATCCACATCATTAAAGTCATCAAGTGATACAAAGTATTATGAAGGTAGTTGATAGGTTTCTCTGGTCACATCCACATTGATTTATTAAATACTGTATACCATGCAAATTTAAGAACATCTTAAGAATTTTTTTAGCCTCAAAGAACGTTCAGTCTCAATTCCAAAAGTAGACGTTCTTATAAAAAAAAAAATTTAAAAAATGATTTAAAAAAAAAATGTATGAGAGTATCAAAATTATGGTAAGATGAGTTTTGAGCTGTGGCGTACAAGGTGGGAAACAGAAAGAAATGAAAACAATAAATAAATGAAGTAAATAAAATAAAATAAACGAAAAATCTGAACAATGCATAATACTGAAAAGGTGCCGAGCTTCGTGACTTCCAATTTGTTAACTTCTCATTTTACCACTTGTCGTTTTGCTGTACAAATCACCACAAAGGTTTCTATTTTGCTTGTAAATTCTGCGTGGCAGTTGAGATCGGACATGTGGGAAATGGGCTCAGACATGCAGAATTTCATCACATGCTCAAGCTGGAACGTTTGTCGCAGGTTAATCCTGTAATTCCAAGTTCTACCAAGAAACAAAGCTGGTACAACACAAACAAGTAAATGTGGGTTTGATATCCTCGAGCAATGCATCCCCGAAATAGGGCTTTTAAGTTTCCTTTTAACCATGGCTTCTACAAATTTGTTTTCGAGCTCGCTGTTGTCGGCGTCCTTATTCTTAAGATCTTAATTTAATGAGGTCTCCGCCCCTTATATTCAAATTCCGTGCGCCCATGGTTTCAAGCAAGCAGTTATTCTAATTTGAATATATTTAATTACAAATGGCTATTCCAAAACTAGTTTAAATAGAATTACAAAAAAAGTGATAAGATTGATAAGATTAAAAAAATAGTACTTGTTTTATAAATCGAAGAGTTAGTTGTCAAAACGACGTGTTGGAAGCTACCTACTAAAAACAAGGAATATTTTGACTATACGAAAGAAAATTTACCTCGAAACTGCACCATAGCAGGCGACTTTGAATACTATACCAAACGAGATATTTGCGTTCATAACATGTGATCTCTGTATTTTTGGTTCGATAATTGTCTTAATTTTTGTATTTCAAAGAGACATTCCCTATCAAACCATCTCTTATTTGAAGATGCCCTGAAACGCTTTTGTTTTAAGTCAATTTAATTTTTGAACATTATTTAGCGGTTGTGATGAGAATATTTTCTACTTTTTCAAGCGAAGTGTTCACGTCGTGAATTTGTGTTCTGTCGCTTATGTACTCCCGTATTAGGGTTTGGAGGATTGGAGAACGTTTGCAATCTTTGAATTATTGTGTGGAATCATTTTCCCAAACAAATGCTTTGATTATCGCATAATTACACGAACAAAGTCCGTGCTTTACGCACCTTCTAAACAAAATGGGCATGCCTTTGTAACGAGAATCATGAAATGCTCATAGTAAAATTAGAATTATTTACTAATTCTTTCTTTAATATCTTCAATTAACAGTGATGTATGGAATACGGTTATAACTTATGAGTTTAGCGCTAAAACTTTGCGTTTGCTTATTTTGTTTTTGTTTATTTTTCTTTCGCTATGTTTGGTTTTCCGTGCACTATTGTTTGTGATGATTAAAATATATTTATATTTTCTTCTCTAGTATACGCTGGTTGTTTATGTTTATACGTGTTTTGCCGATTTGTAATTGAGAGTTATATGTATTTAAAAACTTATTTTCAGTTATACTAAATTCTCGTCGTCCCTCGTCAGGCTTGATGTGTTACTTACCATTTAGCCACTATTTGGATCGTTTCCAAGTCTTTAACTGGTATGACGTTCATTAGTACTTCCTTGAGCGCGCTACACATGTCAGAAGGCGAACTGGGAAAAAAGTAATGAAAAAGATCTTGTATTATACTCTTTTTTATAAGAACCTCTTTTGTAAATTCTGCGTGGCAGTTGAGATCGGACATGTGGGAAATGGGCTCAGACATGCAAAATTTCTTCACATGCTCGAGCTGGAACGTTTGTTGCAGATTAATCTTACAACACAAACAAGTAAATTTGGGTTTGATGTCCTCGAGCAATGCATCCCCGAAATGACCCTTTTAAGTTTCCTTTTAACCATGGCTTCTACAAATTTGTTTTTTGTTTAATATATATTTATATTTTCTTCTCTAGTATACGCTGGTTGTTTATGTTTATACGTGTTTTGCCGATTTGTAATTGAGAATTATACTTGTTAAAAAACTTGTTTACAGTAATACTAAATTCACGTCGTGCCTCGCCAGGCCTGATGTGTTACTTACCATTCATCTATTTCGTGAATCACTTCCTTGATTATATCTGACATGTCCCTCTTCGGTACGTTCTTAACCGCGCGACGCTTATCTTCTTGGCCGGAAGGCAAACTAAGAAAAAATTTAAGGAAGAAGATCGTGTATTATACTCTTTTTTATAAGAACCTTTTTCATTACAACGGAAAGGCTGAGATTAACCAAAATTTTAAGAACGTATTGAGAACATTCCTCAGGCTGAGGGTCGATTAAGAGCGTTATTTTACCCATCTGTATATTAAATGACAAGCATAAAATAAAGGTAACAAAAAAGGACGCTCACCGAAATACTTAAGGGTACGTTTTGTATAACGTTAACAGTGGTTTTCTTACTTTATAAGGCACATCTCTCGGTTTGTAATGATCAGCAGTTCTTATTTATAACTGTTCCAAATAACTTAAATCCACACCATTAAATTAATCAAGTGAAACAAAGTATTCTCAAGGTAGTTGATAGGTTTCCTGGTTACAACAACATCGAGTTTTCAGCCTCAAATCGCAAAAAAAAGAACACTCAGTCTCAGCTCCAAAAGTAGACGTTCTTATAAAAAAAAAAAAAAAAAAAAAAAAAGAGTGTATGAGAGTATCAAAATTATTCTAAGATGAATTTTGAGCAGTGCAGTACGAGGCGGGAAACAGAAAGAAATGAAAACAATAATTAAATGAAATAAGTAAAATAAAATAAACGAAAAATCTTAACAGTGCGTAATACTGAAAAGGTGCCGAGCTTCGTGACTTCCAATTTGTTAACTTCTCATTTTACCACTTGTCGTTTTGCTGTGCAAATCACAACAAAGGTTTCTATTTTGCTTGTAAATTCTGCGTGGCAGTTGAGATCGGACATGTGGGAAATGGGCTCAGACATGCAGAATTTTATCACATGCTCGAGCTGGAACGTTTGTCGCAGGTTAATCCTGTAATTCCAATGCAAGTTCTACCAAGAAACAAAGCTGTTACAACACAAACAAGTAAATGTGGGTTTGATATCCTCGAGCAATGCATCCCCGAAATAGGGCTTTTAAGTTTCCTTTTAACCATGGCTTCTACAAATTTGTTTTCGAGCTCGCTGTTGTCGGCGTCCTTATTCTTAAGATCTTAATTTAATGAGGTCTCCGCCCCTTATATTCAAATTCCGTGCGCCTATGGTTTCAAGCAAGCAGTTATTCTAATTTGAATATATTTAATTACAAATGGCTATTCCAAAACTAGTTTAAATAGAATTACAAAAAAAGTGATAAGATTGATAAGATTAAAAAAATAGTACTTGTTTTATAAATCGAAGAGTTAGTTGTCAAAACGACGAGTTGGAAGCTACCTACTAAAAACAAGGAATATTTTGACTATACGAAAGAAAATTTACCTTGAAACTGTACCATAGCAGGCGACTTTGATACCATACCAAACGAGATATTCGCGTTCATAACATGTGATCTCTGTATTTTTGGTTCGATAATTGTCTTAATTTTTGTATTTCAAAGAGACATTCCCTATCAAACCATATCTTATTTGAAGATGCCTTGAAACGCATTTGTTTTAAGTCAATTTAATTTTTGAACATTATTTAGCGGTTGTGATGAGAATATTTTCTACTTTTTCAAGCCAAGTGTTCACGTCCTGAATTTGTGTTCTGTCGCTTATGTACTCCCGTATTAGAGTTTGGAAGACTGGAGCACGTCCGCAATCTTTGAATTATTGTGTGGAATCATTTTCCCAAACAAATGCTTTGATTATCGCATAATTACACGAACAAAGTCATATGCGCCTTCTAAACAAAATGGGCATGCCTTTGTAACAAAAATCATTACATGCTCATAGTAAAATTAGAATTACTAACTAATTCTTTCTTTAATATGTTCATTTAACAGTGGTGTATGGAATACGGTTATAACTTATGATTCTAACGCTAAAAAATTGCCTTTGCTTATTTTGTTTTTGTTTACTTTTCTTTCGCTATGTTTGGTTTTCCGCCCACTTTTGTTTGTGATGATTAAAATATATTTATATTTTCTTCTCTAGTATACGCTGGTTGTTTATGTTTATTCGTGTTTTGCCGATTTGTAATTGAGAATTATATGTGTTTAAAAACTTGTTTTCAGTAACACTAAATTCACGTTTTCCCTCGCCAGGCTTGATGTGTTACTTACACTTTTTGAATCCATTCCAAGTCTTTATCTGATATGTCCTTCATTGGTACTTTCTTGACCGCGCGACGCCTATCGCCTTGGCCAGACGACAAACTAGGAAAATTTAATAAAAAATATCTCGTATTATACTCTTTTTATAAGAGCCTTTTTTTTATTAGAACGGAAAGGCTGAGATTAACCAGACTTTTAAGAACGTATTGAGAACATTCCTGATGCTGAGGGTCGAATAAGAACGTTATTTTTCTCATCTGTATATTAAATGAAAAGTATAAAATAAAGATAACAAAAAAAGGAAGCTCACCGAAATACTTAAGGGTACGTTTTGTATAACATTAACAGTGGTTTTCTTACTTCATGAGGCACATCTCTCGGTTTGTAATAATCAGCAGTTCTTATTTATAACTGTTCCAAAATAACTTAAATCCACACCATTAATGCCATCAAGTGATACAAAGTAGTATCAAGGTAGTTGAAAGGTTTCTCTGGTCACATCCACATTGATTTATTAAATATTGTATATCATGCAAATTCAAGAACATCTTAAGAACGTTTTCAGCCTCAAATTGCAAAAAAAGAACGTCCAGCCTCAGCTCCAACAGTAGACGTTCTTATAAAAAAAGAAAAAAAAAAGAGTGTATGGGAGTACCAAAATTATTGTAAGATGAATTTTGAGCAGTGGCGTATGAGGTGGGAAACAGAAAGAAATGAAAACAATAAATAAATGAGATGAATAAAACAAAATAAACGAAAAATCTCAATAACGCATAATACTGAAAAGGTGCCGAGCTTCGTGACTGCCAATTTGTTAACTTGTCGTTTTGCCGTGCAAATCACCGCAAAGGTTTCTATTTTGCTAATAAATTCTGCGTGGCAGTTGAGATCGGACATGTGGGAAATGGGCTCAGACATGCAGAATTTCTTCACATGCTCGATCTGGAACGTTTGTCGTAGGTTAATCCTGTTATTCCAATACAAGTTCTACCAAGAAACAAAGCTGTTACAACACAAACAAGTAAATGTGGGTTTGATGTCCTCGAGCAATGCATCCCCGAAATAGGGCTTTTAAGTTTCCTTTTAACCATGGCTTCTACAAATTTGTTTTCAAGCTCGCTGTTGTCGGCGTCCTTATTCTTAAGATCTTAATTTAATGAGGTCTCCGCCCCCTATATTTGAAATCCGTGCGCCTATGGTTTCAAGCAAGCAGTTATTCTAATTTGAATATATTTATTTACAAATAGCTATTTCAGAATTAATTTTAATAGAATTACAAAAAAAGTGATCAGATTGATAAGATTAAAAAATTAGTACTTGTTTAATAAATCGAAGAGTTAGTTGTCAAAATGACGTGTTGGAAGCTCTCTACTAAAACAAGGAATATTTTGACTACTCGAAAGAAAATTTACCTCGAAACTGCACCATAGCAGGCGACTATGAATGCTATACCAACCAAAGTATTAGCGTTCATAACTGACACTGAAATTGCTCACTGTCTGTATGTGGCCTTTGTTGTCTCAGGACTTGAAGCCTGCTGTTTCTTGGCAGTCAATGAACCTATTTTTCAAAGAAATTTTATAGGTCAAATACAAACTGTATGTCTATATATAGTGAACTATCGGTCCACTTTATAAATCACAGCTTCATATTTTGGTTTAGCTCTCAGGTGGCAATTATTGATATTGGACTGGTGGCGACATCAAGTTAAATTAGCAGGGGCTTATTATTCGTGTGTGGTGAAGTGGAAAATAGCAAGGCAAAACCATGTTAGCCTTTTGCCTCTGTTTCAAGACGAGTCTACGTGCACCATTCAAATGATAATACGTTTCACTCGATCCCATGCTCGTTTTCATGTAAATCAAACCCATTTTCATTTGAATGGTTTCGCACTTGGACTCGTTTTTAAACGGAGGCAAAAGGCAACTCGGAAATAGCCTATTAAGCATGGCATCATTTGTGAATGTCTACGACCAAGGGTGGTGTTACAGGGAGCAATTGAATGATTTTGAAAAGACTCGTCTTACTTTGTGAATTTTTACCTATTAACTATTTAGTTCTCTTATGTCTTTTTAAATGAAAAGAAATACAGATGATTGAAAAAGAAAAATGTGCAATTGAAACAACTGTTCTACAAGCCCTTTAAATGACTCAAATTGAAATTAAAATTGCAACCTGCCAGCTTCGATCGATTCAAACCAAGCGATGAAGCGGGGAAAATTCACGCGAAGAATTTATGGAAAAAAGACGTTACAAAAAATGTACATATATTTGTTTTAAATTTTGATTTCATCACGCGCAACATAGCCCAAATTCAATTTTTCTGAGTGTGCTGTCATATGCTTTTTTTTGTGTTTGGCAGAATTCGAAGGTCAAGGCCCTGTGAAACATTGGAAAAGCGTCTCACTGGCTGTCCGTAAGATATACGTTATCAAGAAATTTTAGACTTCAGCTGCCAAAAAGGTCAGTGGAATTTTAACATCTTCTACACCCAGTCATATCTACAACCGCATCGAATGAATCAACCTATTTACAGCAAAATAAACTCAGGTAGATTTAGTTATAACTGGAAAAATGATTCATGAAAGTTGCAATTTACAAAACACAAACATTAATGAAAATACTTTATACATCAATTCCTATAAGTCAATAAACGGGCCCACTCACCTTCGATCGGAGCTATGAACTGACCAGAAGCTGTTTACACCCTGGGAGGTGGAATAACAACTGTGGTAAGTAAATGGTAGCGTTGGTTTTTATGAATATTGCAGATTTAAAACAGCCAATAACTGACTGTATTTTTTCCCTAAGGTGACACTTCAATGAACTATTGTCTTCATTTTTTTTTCTCTTTATGTAGCGTAGAATAATAGGTATGAATTAAGTATACGCCTGGGTTGAGAGTCACGTACATTTGTATTCCAGCCTTATTCATATAGCAGACGTAATCTACATGTCAAATACTGCCAAATGCAGAAGAAAAATCGTCAAACTCATTTCTGTAAATTGCATTTCACCCAAAACATTTTTCCGACTTATTTTTGGACTTGCAAGGACACTTTGACATTTGAAAGAACCCAAGACAGCGCTTTGTCAAAGAGTAGCGAAGTGAAAATTTTTTAGACAAAGAACTGAACTAAAAATGTACTTCCTGCGACTGGAATAGATCACAGATGACGTCAAAATGTGGTAAGGACAAAAAAGTGGCACACGAGGCGCGGTCGAGTGTGTCACTGATGTTCTTACCGCATTTTGACATCCTATGTGATCTATTACTGAACAGACGCACGGCAACTTAGAATCTATTTGTTTTATATAATAAAAAATTTTAAAAAGTTTTAATGATAACGTCATCTATACGTCTGTCCTCCAATAGATCATAAGTGAGAACCAATCAGCATAACTGAGCTTATTATATCATTAAAAATATCTATTTGAAACTCTTGGATCGACTCAAGCAACAAGTTTATCAACTCCCTGAATACCCCTTAGTTTAGCCCCAATAAGTATACCATGAAGGAAGGTGATACCAGTTTTTTGTTTTCAAATGTATCATTCCAGATTTTTCATTGCGTGGTACCAGACTTGCTGTGCAGCGAAGTGAAAATGTAAAAGAATAGTTTGTTTTGTTTTGTTTTTTTTTTCCATTTGCTGTTTTTCTTTTTTCTCTTTATGTAGCGTAGAATAATAGGTATGAATTAAGTAGGCGCCTGGGTTGATATGAGGGTCAGGTACATTTGTATTCCGGCCTTATTCAATTAACATACGTAATCTACATGTCAAATACTGCCAAATACAGAAGAAAAATCGCCAAACTTATTTCTGTAAATTGCATTTCACCCAAAACATTTTTCGGATTTATTTTTGGACTTGCAAGGACACTTTGATATTTTGAGGGCACCCAAGACAGCGCTTTGTCAAAGAGTAGCGAAGTGGAAATTTTTCAGACAAAGAACTGAACTAAAAATGTACTTCCTGTGACTGGCGTCATTTCTTTCATCTAAGAAAGTTAATTATCAACTGTGTGACTGCCTTTTAGTTTAACCCCAGTAACTATACCATGAAGGAAGGTGGATACAATTTTTTTCTTTTTTTTTTTTTTCAAATGTTTCATTCCAGATGTTTCATTGGGTCTCGCCAGACTTGCTGTGCAGCGAAGTGAAAATATAAAATCATTAGGATCCGACATACCATGAAATGAGCGTTGGTTTTTATGAATATTACGAATTTAAAACAGCCATTAACTGACTGTATTATTTGCCTAAGGTGACACTTCAATAAACTATTGTCATCAGACATTAACTTTCATCAAGATCCGACATGGCATGAAATAAATGAAAAAGCACATTGGATGGATGGGAGATCACACAACGACGCAACGCCCACAGATTTACTTAGCAAATAGATTCCAAGTTGCCGTGCGTCTATTCAGTAATAGATCACAGAAGATGTCAAAATGTGGTAAGAACAAAAAAGTGGCACACGAGGCGCAGTTGAGTGTGTCACTGATGTTCTTACCACATTTTGACATCCTCTGTGATCTATTACTGAACAGAAGCACGGCAACTTGGAATCTATTTGTTTTATGTAATAAAAAACTTAAAAGTTTCATGAGGGGACGCAAGCGGCCTCAACTGTAGGTACTTTTTAGAAATTTAAACAATGAAAATGAAGAGTTAAAAGCAAAATACAAATATTATCGCAACCGTCTGAACAAGTTAAAAAATATTCTGAAAATGAGATATTATGAGCAAAAATTTGACACTGCTAAAAGTGATATAAAACAGACATGGAAATTAGTAAATGAAGTAATCAGTAGAAAAAAGAAGGATACTGTTAGCTCTACAGAATTTAAAAAAGATAATGAGCGTATTACTGAAAAAAGGGAAATTGTTAATCGATTCAATGAATATTTTGTTAATGTCGGAGCTAACCTTGCAAAGAAAATAACTGCTACCAACTTGTCATTCATTAGTTACTTGAAGGGACACTACATGGATTCAATGTTTTTGACACCTGTCTGTGAACGAGAAATTAAGAAAGAACTAGAAAATCTTGACCCATCAAAAAGCTGTGGACACTATAACACCATACCCAAAGAAGTGAAACAGTTAGCAACAGAATTGAGTGAACCATTATCACATATTATAAATCTCACATTCAGTACAGGCAAACTACCTGTAGACTTTAAAACATCAATTGTTATTCCTGTATACAAATCAGGGGACAGTTGTGAATTCAAAAACTACAGACCTATTTCTTTATTACCTTGCTTCTCTAAAATATTAGAAAAAATGATGTATAAAAGATTATTGAATCACTTAAACAAAATATGCCTTCTTAGTGAACATCAGTTTGGATTCAGGAGAAATCACTCAACAAATTTCGCACTTATTGACCTGATCAATAAAATAACGACTGCTTTAGATAACAAAGAATTTGCCATCGGGGTATTTCTGGATTTGTCTAAGGCCTTTGATACAGATGATCATAGCCTGCTACTTCAAAAGCTGGAATTCTATGGCATTAGAGGAATTGCATAAGAATGGTTTAAGAATTATGTAACACAGAGATATCAGTGCGTCAGATATATCAATGAAATATCAGAGAAACAAGAAATAACGTGTGGAGTTCCCCAAGGATCAGTTCTAGGTCCTCTACTGTTTTTAATTTATATAAATGATATCTGCAATAGTTCAAAAAAATTATCCTTCATTCTCTTTGCAGATGATACAAATTTGTTGATGTCTCATAAAAATCTAGACACGCTGATAGATAAAATGAATGAAGAACTAATTAAAATCAATACGTGGCAACAACTAAACAAATTATCACTTAATATTACAAAAACAAATTTCATGCTGTTTAAATCATCAAGCAAAAAAATAACTAAACAACTAAATATAAAAATCAAAGATCATTATATTACTCAAGTAAAAAGCACAAAATTTCTTGGAACAATAGTTGACGACCAACTGAAGTGGAAAGAACACATTAATTTCGTTGCAAACAAAATATCAAGGCTAACAGGTATATTATGTAAAGCGCGGCATTTTGTAACTAGATCGTTACTGAAATCAATTTACTATGCCCTGATCTACCCCTATATTTTTTATGGCAATGTTGTATGGGCTAATGCATATCAGACTCATCTCGAGAAAATATACAAACTGCAAAAGAAACTTGTAAGAATAATAACCTTCAAAGAATACAATCACAGCTCAAAACCATTATTTGATAATCTGAAGATACTGAATGTTTATCAAGTTAATTATTACACTATTGCTATCTTAATGAAAAAATTTTCAAATAATCAATTACCTATCTCATCGAAAAATATTTTTAGGACTAATGAAGAAGTTCACAACCACAACACTCGTTCAAACGAAAAATTACACAATCCTTGTGTCAAAACAAACCTCAGGAAATTAAGCATTAATTTTAAAGGAGTTGATGTATACAACAGCTTACCAAGTGATCTAAAAAATATCCAGTATAAATCGACTTTTAAGCGAAACTTAAAAAATTATATTCTAACGAATAGTTTATAGTAATATATTCAATACCAATGTAACTTACTCACAAATCTGTAAATCAATGTATAAGATCTGTAATCATTGACCGCCAGACTTGTCTTATCAGGTAGTAAAGGGGGTCTCCTAGATAAGCCTTAAAAGGCTTCTGAGACTTCCCGCTCAGGATTATATTAATTGCGTTGCAGTATGTAGTGTTGTTATAATGATGATCTTGTGCAAAATAAATAATAAATGCTAGAATGTTATTCTAGCTTTCCGAACATTCCGAGCTGCGCGAGAGTGTCAAAATCCGTGCGTATGTCACAGAAATGTCACCAGACCTAAAGTACGCCAGATGAGAGCGAATAAATCGTGTGGATATATTTCTCTTTATAATCTACAATATAACGCAAAGGAACCGGCCGAGAAATAAAGGCACTATTGATTGCGTGTGAAACAAAAGCAGTAGCTGGTGACATTTTGATATCCGACATTAATTCATTTATCTTCTCATATTTATTCGCCCTCATCTGGCGTACTTTAGGTCTAGTGACATTTCTGACATACGTGCAGATTTTGCTAGGATAATATCCTAGTATTTCTAAAAAGTACTTACAGTTGAGGCCGCTTGCGTCCCCTCAAGTAATGATGACGTCATCTATACGTCTGTCCTCCAATAGATCATAAGTGAGAACCAATCAGAGTGCGTGCATAACTGAGCTTATTATATCATTAAAAATATCGATTTGAAATTCTTCGATCGACCTAATCAACAAGTTTATCATCTTCGTGACTGGCCCTTAGTTTAGCCCCAGTAAGTATACGATGAAGGAAGGTGATACCAGTTTTTTGTTTTCAAATGTATCATTCCAGATTTTTCATTGCGTGGTACCAGACTTGCTGTGCAGCGAAGTGAAAATGTAAAAGAATAGTTTGTTTTGTTTTGTTTTTTTTTTCCATTTGCTGTTTTTCTTTTTTCTCTTTATGTAGCGTAGAATAATAGGTATGAATTAAGTAGGCGCCTGGGTTGATATGAGAGTCAGGTACATTTGTATTCCGGCCTTATTCAATTAACATACGTAATCTACATGTCAAATACTGCCAAATACAGAAGAAAAATCGCCAAACTTATTTCTGTAAATTGCATTTCACCCAAAACATTTTTCGGATTTATTTTTGGACTTGCAAGGACACTTTGATATTTTGAGGGCACCCAAGACAGCGCTTTGTCAAAGAGTAGCGAAGTGGAAATTTTTCAGACAAAGAACTGAACTAAAAATGTACTTCCTGTGACTGGCGTCATTTCTTTCATCTAAGAAAGTTAATTATCAACTGTGTGACTGCCTTTTAGTTTAACCCCAGTAACTATACCATGAAGGAAGGTGGATACAATTTTTTTCTTTTTTTTTTTTTTCAAATGTTTCATTCCAGATGTTTCATTGGGTCTCGCCAGACTTGCTGTGCAGCGAAGTGAAAATATAAAATCATTAGGATCCGATACCATGAAATGAGCGTTGGTTTTTATGAATATTACGAATTTAAAACAGCCATTAACTGACTGTATTATTTGCCTAAGGTGACACTTCAATAAACTATTGTCATCAGACATTAACTTTCATCAAGATCCGACATGGCATGAAATAAATGAAAAAGCACATTGGATGGATGGGAGATCACACAACGACGCAACGCCCACAGATTTACTTAGCAAATAGATTCCAAGTTGCCGTGCGTCTATTCAGTAATAGATCACAGAAGATGTCAAAATGTGGTAAGAACAAAAAAGTGGCACACGAGGCGCAGTTGAGTGTGTCACTGATGTTCTTACCACATTTTGACATCCTCTGTGATCTATTACTGAACAGAAGCACGGCAACTTGGAATCTATTTGTTTTATGTAATAAAAAACTTAAAAAGTTTCATGAGGGGACGCAAGCGGCCTCAACTGTAGGTACTTTTTAGAAATTTAAACAATGAAAATGAAGAGTTAAAAGCAAAATACAAATATTATCGCAACCGTCTGAACAAGTTAAAAAATATTCTGAAAATGAGATATTATGAGCAAAAATTTGACACTGCTAAAAGTGATATAAAACAGACATGGAAATTAGTAAATGAAGTAATCAGTAGAAAAAAGAAGGATACTGTTAGCTCTACAGAATTTAAAAAAGATAATGAGCGTATTACTGAAAAAAGGGAAATTGTTAATCGATTCAATGAATATTTTGTTAATGTCGGAGCTAACCTTGCAAAGAAAATAACTGCTACCAACTTGTCATTCATTAGTTACTTGAAGGGACACTACATGGATTCAATGTTTTTGACACCTGTCTGTGAACGAGAAATTAAGAAAGAACTAGAAAATCTTGACCCATCAAAAAGCTGTGGACACTATAACACCATACCCAAAGAAGTGAAACAGTTAGCAACAGAATTGAGTGAACCATTATCACATATTATAAATCTCACATTCAGTACAGGCAAACTACCTGTAGACTTTAAAACATCAATTGTTATTCCTGTATACAAATCAGGGGACAGTTGTGAATTCAAAAACTACAGACCTATTTCTTTATTACCTTGCTTCTCTAAAATATTAGAAAAAATGATGTATAAAAGATTATTGAATCACTTAAACAAATATGCCTTCTTAGTGAACATCAGTTTGGATTCAGGAGAAATCACTCAACAAATTTCGCACTTATTGACCTGATCAATAAAATAACGACTGCTTTAGATAACAAAGAATTTGCCATCGGGGTATTTCTGGATTTGTCTAAGGCCTTTGATACAGATGATCATAGCCTGCTACTTCAAAAGCTGGAATTCTATGGCATTAGAGGAATTGCATTAGAATGGTTTAAGAATTATGTAACACAGAGATATCAGTGCGTCAGATATATCAATGAAATATCAGAGAAACAAGAAATAACGTGTGGAGTTCCCCAAGGATCAGTTCTAGGTCCTCTACTGTTTTTAATTTATATAAATGATATCTGCAATAGTTCAAAAAAATTATCCTTCATTCTCTTTGCAGATGATACAAATTTGTTGATGTCTCATAAAAATCTAGACACGCTGATAGATAAAATGAATGAAGAACTAATTAAAATCAATACGTGGCAACAACTAAACAAATTATCACTTAATATTATAAAAACAAATTTCATGCTGTTTAAATCATCAAGCAAAAAAATAACTAAACAACTAAATATAAAAATCAAAGATCATTATATTACTCAAGTAAAAAGCACAAAATTTCTTGGAACAATAGTTGACGACCAACTGAAGTGGAAAGAACACATTAATTTCGTTGCAAACAAAATATCAAGGCTAACAGGTATATTATGTAAAGCGCGGCATTTTGTAACTAGATCGTTACTGAAATCAATTTACTATGCCCTGATCTACCCCTATATTTTTTATGGCAATGTTGTATGGGCTAATGCATATCAGACTCATCTCGAGAAAATATACAAACTGCAAAAGAAACTTGTAAGAATAATAACCTTCAAAGAATACAATCACAGCTCAAAACCATTATTTGATAATCTGAAGATACTGAATGTTTATCAAGTTAATTATTACACTATTGCTATCTTAATGAAAAAATTTTCAAATAATCAATTACCTATCTCATCGAAAAATATTTTTAGGACTAATGAAGAAGTTCACAACCACAACACTCGTTCAAACGAAAAATTACACAATCCTTGTGTCAAAACAAACCTCAGGAAATTAAGCATTAATTTTAAAGGAGTTGATGTATACAACAGCTTACCAAGTGATCTAAAAAATATCCAGTATAAATCGACTTTTAAGCGAAACTTAAAAAATTATATTCTAACGAATAGTTTATAGTAATATATTCAATACCAATGTAACTTACTCACAAATCTGTAAATCAATGTATAAGATCTGTAATCATTGACCGCCAGACTTGTCTTATCAGGTAGTAAAGGGGGTCTCCTAGATAAGCCTTAAAAGGCTTCTGAGACTTCCCGCTCAGGATTATATTAATTGCGTTGCAGTATGTAGTGTTGTTATAATGATGATCTTGTGCAAAATAAATAATAAATGCTAGAATGTTATTCTAGCTTTCCGAACATTCCGAGCTGCGCGAGAGTGTCAAAATCCGTGCGTATGTCACAGAAATGTCACCAGACCTAAAGTACGCCAGATGAGAGCGAATAAATCGTGTACCATGAATATACGTACACCATCGTATACCATGAAGGAAGGTGGATACAATTTCTTTCTTTTTTTTTCAAAGGTTTCATTTCCAGATTTTTCATTGGGTCTCGCCAGACTTGCTGTGCAGCGAAGTGAAAATATAAAATCATTAGGATCCGACATGCCTTGAAATGAGCGTTGGTTTTTATGAATATTACGGATTTAAAACAGCCATTAACTGACTGTATTATTTGCCTAAGGTGACACTTCAATAAACTATTGTCATCAGACATTAACTTTCATCAAGATCCGACATGGCATGAAATAAATGAAAAAGTACATTGCAGCCTTGTTATGATGTGTCACGGATGGGAGATCACACAACGACGTGACGCCCACAGCTTATACTTAACAAATAGATTCCAAGCTGCCATGCGTCTATTCAGTAATAGATCACAAAGGACGTCAAAATGTGGTAAGAACAAAAAAGTGGCACACGAGGCGCGGCCGAGTGCATCACTGATGTTCTTACCACATTTTGACATCCTCTGTGATCTATTACTGAACAGACGCATGGCAGCTTGGAATCTATTTGTTTTATATAATAAAAAACTTAAAAAGTTTCATGAGGGGACGCAAGTGCCCTCAACTGTAGGTACTTTTTAGAAATGCTAGGATATTATTCTAGCATTCCTAACATTCCGAGCTGCGCGAGAGTGTCAAAATCCGTGCGTATGTCACAGAAATGTCACTAGACCTAAAGTACGCCAAATGGAGGCGAATAAATCGTGTGGATATATTTCTCTTTATAATCTACAATGTAACGCAAAGGAACCGGCCGAGGAATAAAGGCACTATTGATTGCGTGTGAAACAAAAGCAGTAGCTGGTGACATTTTGATATCAGACATTAATTCATTTATCTTCTCATATTTATTCGCCCTCATCTGGCGTACTTTAGGTCTAGTGACATTTCTAACATACGTGCAGATTTTGATACCCTCGCGCAGCTAAGAATGTTAGGAATGCTAGGATAATATCCTAGTATTTCTAAAAAGTACTTACAGTTGAAGCCGCTTGCGTCCCCTCGTGTAATGATGACGTCATCTATACGTCTGTCCTCCAATAGATCATAAGTGAGAACCAGTCAGAGTGCGTGCATAACTGAGCTTATTATACGATTAAAAATATCTATTTGAAATTTTTGGATTGACCTAAGCAACAAGTTTGTCATCTACGTGACTGCCCCTTAGTTTAGCCCCAATAAGTATACGATGAAGGAAGGTGATACCAGATTTTTGTTTTCAAATGTATCATTCCAGATTTTTCATTGCGTGGTACCAGACTTGCTGTGCAGCGAAGTGAAAATATAAACGAATACTTTTTTGTTTTGTTTTTTTTTTCATTTGCTTTTTTTTTCTCTTCATGCAGCGTAGAATAATAGGTATGAATTAAGTAGACGCCTGGGTTGATATGAGGGTCAGGTACATTTGTATTCCAGCCTTATTCATATAAATACAGAAAGAAAATCGCCAAACTTATTTCTGTAAATTGCATTTCACCCAAAACATTTTTTCGGATTTATTTTTGGACTTGCAAGGACACTTTGATATTTTGAGAGCACCCAAGACAGCGCTTTGTCAAAGAGTAGCGAAGTGGAAATTTTTCAGACAAAGAACTGAACTAAAAATGTACTTCCTGTGACTGGCGTCATTTCTTTCATCTAAGAAAGTTAATTATCAACTGTGTGACTGCCTCTTAGTTTGACCCCAGTAACTATACCAAAAAGGAAGGTGGATACAATTTTTTTCTTTTTTTTTTCAAAGGTTTCATTCCAGATTTTTCATTGGGTCTCGCCAGACTTGCTGTGCAGCGAAGTGAAAGTATAAAATCAGTAAGATCCGACATGCCATGAAATGAGCGTGGGTTTTTATGAATATTACTGGTTTAAAACAGCCATTAACTGACTGTATTATTTGCCTAAGGTGACACGTCAATAAACTATTGTCATAAGACATTAATTTTGATCAAGATCCGACATGGCATGAAAAAAAGTACATTGCAGCCTTGTTATGATGTGCCACGGATGGGAGATCACACAACGACGCGATGCCCACAGCTTATACTTAACAAATAGATTCCAAGTTGCCGTGCGTCTATTCAGTAATAGATCACAAAGGACGTCAAAATGTGGTAAGAACAAAAAAGTGGCACACGAGGCGCGGCCGAGTGTGTTACTGATGTTCTTACCACATTTTGACGTCCTCTGTGATCTATTACTGAATAGACGCACGGCAACTTGGAATCTATTTGATTTATATAATAAAAATTTAAAAAAAAAGTTTTAATAAAGACGTCATCTATACGTCTGTCCTCCAATAGATCATAAGTGAGAACCAATCAGAATGCGTGCATAAGTGAGCTTATTATATCATTAAAAATATCCATTTGAAATTTTTGGATCGACCTAAGAACAAGTTTATCAACTACCTGACTGCCCCTTAGTTTAGCCTCAATAAGTATACCATGAAGGAAGGTGATACCAGTTTTTTTGTTTTCAAATGTATCATTCCAAATTTTTCATTGCGTGCTACCAGACTTGCTGTGCAGCGAAGTGAAAATATAAAAGAATAGTTTGTTTTGTTTGTTTTTTTCTTCATTTGCTTTTTTTTCTCTCTTTATGTAGCGTAGAATAATCAGTATGAATTAAGTATACGCCTGGGTTGATATGAGAATCACGTACATTTGTATTCCAGCCTTATTCATATAACAGACGTAATCTACATGTCAAGTACTGCCAAATACAGAAGAAAAATCGCCAAACTTATTTCTGTAAATTGCATTTCACCCAAAACATTTTTCGGATTTATTTTTGGACTTGCAAGGACACTTTGATATTTTGAGAGCACCCAAGACAGCGCTTTGTCAAAGAGTAGCGAAGTGGAAATTTTTCAGACAAAGAACTGAACTAAAAATGTACTTCCTGTGACTGGCGTCATTTCTTTCATCTAAGAAAGTGAATTAAACTTTCATGGGAAGTGTACTGATGCAAAGGCTTAAACTGTGACTGCCATGTGTTCCTTTAAAATATGGATGAGAAAACACTGAGAATTTCTTACCCTAGATCTTACATCCACAGACATAAGTAGCGAACTGTTGTTTCACATAATGCGAAAAAAAGAAAAAGGGAGTGCCTCATAATTGAAATTCAGCATCATAGCTTGGTTTGTTTTTACAGCCATTAATGAATCACCGTCCGCGTCGTTTATAATACTGGGATGACAATATTGTCTTTGTTACCAGTTCACCACTTAAAGGCGCTGTAAGATAATAATGCGGCACTGTGTGATATCTAAGACAATTGTTATCTTTCATCTCAGTTCTTTTACTTTGTCGAAATGAAAAAGTAATAAGAAAAATGTTAATACCTAACACTATGCAGCTCAAGTCTATCATTCTGCTTTTTTTTCCTCATGGGAAGTAGGGGTAAGGGGAAAAGGGAGTTTAGATTGCATCGGACGGGTAATGTAGGTGGTAATCTCGTTCCCAGAGTCCTCGAGCTCCTTGGTCAGCGGTTTGGTCGCCGGGAGACCAAATTGTGTGTTTATTTGTACAATAAACTATGGATTTTCCACCAGTCACAACACTTTTTTAAATGCGAAATAAGCGACCAAGCACTGAGAGAATACAGAGCAAGTTCTGTTGACCGGGCCTTGAGTGAGGAGGCATTAACTCTGTTAACTCTATTGTTACGATACCTACTTGATACTTACTTAGACAGCAGAGTTTTTAGTGTTTAGTTTGTCATTTCGAAGAAAACTTCAATGTCAGATGGAAAAAAGGACGACTTCCATTGAAAAATCCACAGTATTCACCCAAATAACCCGTGGGGTTTTTGTACGTCTGGTCGCATTCAGTATAAGAGTGTTGATTGTTTTTTGCGTCATGTGATATGTAGATATCGTGTCCTACACCAAAAGTGGGTCCGCAAGAGGAACATCTGTACATTGTGTATTGCTGGTTTTGGTATTGTGTCAGCTTCACAACGCGCTTGAAATATGGTCCGAAGTGTTATTCAAAGGCAACATATGATCTAAAGTGAGCATGAATTAAACATCCTTCGTTTCAGCTCTCCAATATGAATAATGGATACAACGATATATGGGGAAGTGGCACGAAATGGAGCTGTCAGGATCAAATCAAATCAAAACCAAACTCAAATCAAAAATCAAATCCGAAACAAGACTTTAAGTAAAAACCCGTTTCAAATGCGTTTATCAGGCTATTTATGAGTTTGTCTACTTTGGGATCGCAATTGTTAATGTGATATTTTCTGTCTCTAAGATGAACTCACTGCTACAAGAAAAGTCCAAGACTAATCGATTTGCTATCTGTTCTACATTTGAGAGATGTTTTCTTGCTTTTTACTCACTGCTGGTCCAGGGCAGGAATGTAGATGCTGCCCAACCGTCAGTCTTTGCGTGCCAACACCTCACAAACCTGCTACGCTCTTTATTGATAAGGACTGGGTCCAAATACGAAAACAAGACCTTCAAGTACTGGCTGTAATCGAGGCTTCGAAGTATGGCGGACAAACCGAGGCCTGAGGAGAGAAAAAGGAAAAATTACAGTTGGCCAAATAAATGGACGAAAAGCTTTGATTGGTGGTGTCGCCTTTGAATCTAAAGTGGATAATTTAAATTTGTTTGTTAGCTCAAGCGTTCTTTCAAGTGGCCCCACCAGTTTCATTTTCATGTAACACCCACAAATCCCCGCGGCAACTCAAGCAAGTCCTCTCAAGCTCGTCACGCAATGCGTTGCGTGATGAAGTTAAATAAATGCTGCGAAAGAGACTTAATAAGCTTACACATTTCTTTAAAATGAAAAAAAGTAAGCTATCCGTACTCCAGTAACACAACTTTCTGAGAATATTTCTACAGTACACGATTTGATTTTGCTCAGGCCCTGCTAAGTATTTATCCTTGGAAAAGAATGTTTTTCTTGACTACCCGCTTCAGAGAATACCTCCACGTCCGTTGGAGAGAAATGAGACCCCCTGTAAAAAAAACCACAGTCACCAGTTGAGTATCCTGAGGGTACCATGTACGTGGAACCGCATCTGGTGTAGGAATTTTGGTTGTTTCCAAAGTCGTCGGATGTGTAGATATCATGACCATTCCCAAAGGTAGGTCCATACGTATTACATCTGTACATTGCATATTGCTGGTTTTGGTATTGCGTTAACTTTACGGGATTGCATCCTTTGACGTTATAGAGAGAGAAGATGAAAGCTTTATTGGCGTAGGAATAAGCGCAAGAACCAGCTGAAATAGAAGAACAATGTGATCGTACGTTAAAAAGTTGGAAGAAAACGTAAACCCCGTGAGGAAGGGGGGAGGGGGTGGGGAGTTCATTTTCTATCATAGGCTAGACGGAGAGTTTTTTTCTTGGACTAGAGATTTGTGAAAGGGAGGGAGATATTTTACTAGTTTGAGTATAGAAACGAGTTCCAAAAACAATTATGGAAGATTTAAGGGTTTTCTTTGAAGAAAAGCGAGTAAAAATTTTTGAGACTTGAAGCAAATGAACCCTTTGGTCAAAGTGTTGTTATTACTAGATGTTTTAGGATGTAATGTTGTTCTGCAGGTGAATCAAATAGGAAAATTTCTATAGACGATATAGGTGTGAATAAATCTTGATGGCCAATAAACTATTATGAAATAATAAAGGTTTAGAGCTATTATCAAAGGAGCATCGTTTAATATTTCCTCCAGCTCCCTCCCCCAGACGTTTGCAATACCAGACGTTCTAGAATATAGAAAGATGTTATTTCTTCTTTTACAACCGTGAGAGTATTTCACAAAAAATTATAGTCCCAGATCTCCTTATTCACAGGGTGATGTGCTAAACATGTGATCCCATTTTAACTCAATATTTCCCTGTGCATTTATTGTGTGATGAACTTAAATGAATGCTGCGAAAGAGACTTTATAAGCCTACACATTCCTTTGATATGATATAAAAGTGGAATATTTTACTATTTTTATTTTGCTTTATTTTGCTTTCTAATTTCATTTCCCGTTAACGAATATGTTTAATTGTTTCTTTTGTCGCCTTTTTAGTTTTTTGTTTATTTTTTTTTTTGGGAGATGGGGGGGGGAGGGGGGGCAAGGGGGCTCGGGGTTACCCATAACATCTCTGTCAACACTTTTGTCGGGGGTTTTCCGTTTTTCGTCAGTAGAAGAGTTGATAAACAGTTGAATTCACCTCGCTTAAAGTAAAATCTCTCAGGGTTCGGAATATAATCCTCTGGTCTGGCCTCCTTCGTTCGGCTGCTCAGCTCACAAATGTCTTCCGTAAAGACGTAGTTGAAACGTTGACATTGGTCTGAAAGACCAGCCCCCGTGATCCTCTTGAAAATGTTGCGTTGTAGCATCATACCAAATTTGGAAACTTCCAGCTGGCTCGTAGCCTCCAATTGCTGTGTAGCTCTACAGCATAACAGTAGGCTCCCTTCTGCATACAAGACCTTTTTGACCATTTTCTCTCAACGCATGTTTAGGAAAAAACCTTCCCTGAAAAGAAAAAAAGCAAAAAATCTGCTCGGCTAAAACTTGTCCTAACGTCAATTTAATCCGTAGACTGGCTTTTCGTGAGTTTACGATCAACATGCATGCTTCTATGTTTGTTATTTGACTTTATTTTTTACGAATTGCGCGTAGAGAAAAGTCATATATATATTTGCCAAACTGGACCTCAAATTTCAGGAAAACGGATATTTGTGCAATGCCAAAACTTATTTAGTCATTCAATATTTGTGGTTTTTGACCATTAGCTTGACTTGCATTCTGGTCAGGGAATGGAATATTAAATGAATAATGGGGAAAGGCTGGTTAGAGCTGTATTAGTTAGGATTGTTCGTAAGGAGCTGTTAACGAGTTAGGATTTGGAGTTTCTCCTTTATCGAGCAGTCACTTGAACAGCGATCAAATACCGATTGTTGGCCACTGGAGGTCGCAATACGAACTCGTAATTCTACTTTTGAGCAAACTTCTTCGAGTTAGGATTTTGAGTCGGATTTCGAGCTGGATTTTCGAGTTTGAGTTTCCAGGAGGGCAAGGCATAGAATTTGAAAAGATGCCGAAATAGTTCGTTTCATTTTTGTGGGTAACAAAATTATTTGCGGTCCTGCATGACATAATTTTACATGTTAGTCTGGTCCATACGCTTTGTTTTGTTTGAGAAATGTTTGTACTGATCAATTATTATTTGCGGTCCTGCATGACATAATTTTACATGTTGGTCAAGTCCATAAGCTTTTTTTTTTTAAGAATTGTTCAAACTAATCAATTATTCAAGACTCGGATTCCTTGTTAGTTTCCTACTTGTTTTTGAAAACTTTTGCGATCGTTCCGGCAAAAATTCGTTTCACTGATTTCTGATACTTACTAAATTACAACGGCTGGAGTTACTAAACTTTTCAAGTTGCAAAGTGGAGACATCAAGAAGTTGCCTTTTAAACACATTTATTAGGAATTTTCAAATTATCGGTGCATGTAACTGAAGTTACAAAAGAGAGTGAAATAGAAAGTTGAATACCGAGTGAGAAAACAAATATAAACAGCGGAATGTAGACAGTTGAGTGGAATGTGAAATCTCAAGTGCCCTTTGGTGGAAATGGCATACTAAACGGAATTCGGACAATTTTCAATTGCGTTATTGAACAAAAATATTAATTAAATATAAAAAAGTGTAGTCAGGGCCTTTCAGGGACTGCTTTAAGTGTGTGAGACTGGAATCTTCAGGGGGAATCACGATATGTTTCACACTTGAGTCAGATTTCTAACCCGACCGTTTTATTCTATCTTCACCCAAATGATCTCCGCGATATTTGTGAAAAATTTTGCGATCCTTCCGGCAAAAAATCGGTTTTTTGTGGTACTCACTCAATTATGATGGCCGAAGTTACTAAAAACGTTTCAAGTTGAAAAGTGGGGACATCAAGATATTGCTTTTTGAACATATTCATTAAGAATTTTCAAGTTATGCGTAAAAGACCGAGCCGTTGATTAACTTTAACTAGAAATTATATACTCTACATAATCTGACCATGTGAAGTCTGAGGCCAATATAGCCCCTAAATATTTAAACCTATTTATGCTATCTGACCTACGATCAAAAATAGAAAGAGATAACGAGGAAATAGTAAATAATTATCTATTACTTCCCATCAATATGGATTTGGTTTTAGAGAGCTTCAAAGTAAGTCTATTCGCTTTTAGCCACAATGCTGCGTTGTAGATACCTGAGTTCAACTTGCTCTCCTGCTCGCGAGGTTCTTTTGCGAAGCAGTAAAGAACAGCATCGTCAGCGTACGATGATACCTCGGAGTGTTGAAAGCCGAAAGTAACGGGAAGGGCTTCGGATAATTTATTATCACAAGAGGTTTGCTGATTCCGATTACTCAGATACGAAGAAAACCACTCCAAAGACCGTGGGGAGACTCCAACTGATGACGATTGGACATCAAGATCCCGTGATCGATTGTATCGAACGCCGTTGAAAGATCCAGGAATACAGCACCACAAATGTTCCCTTTTTCCATGTTTAATAAGACTTCATCGACAAAGCCAGACAATGCAGTGGCTGTTGAACGTTTAGAACGAAAACCAAAATTGCATATTTGAAAGTACATTATTTGAATCAAGGTATTCGTACAACTGACAGTGGATTATCCTTTCTAAGATCTTGCTGAGAGTGGGTAGAATTGAAATAGGGCGATAGTTTGTTGGATTTTTTTCGGTCTCCAGATTTTAATAAAGCTGTCACTTTAGAGCACTTCCATATCCCCGGAAACTTCCCTGTGCGTATGGAAAGATTTATTAACTTCGTGATGGAATAAGTAATTGACTGGGCGCTACACTTCAAAAGACTTGCACTTATATTGTCCAATCCAATTGCTTTAGTTGCCTTGAGACCGAGTAACTGCTTATGAACAACCGCTTCACTAATTTCTTGAAATTGGAACAATTCAGAATGACCATCAATTGGCAGTGAAGCACGAGCTACACATGATTTTTTTTTCAGCAAAATCCGTCCTATAGACGCAAAATGAGAGTTCGAGGCAGAGGTGATTGACCATGGTTTTGTATGATGAACTCCGTCAGCGATAATGCATTGTGGATCAAAGACTTGCTATTAGGAGATGACGCTTCGTTTACAGCCGTCCACAATTTACTTAAATCTCCTTTAGCTTCGCCGATTAAGTCACAGTAATATCTGGATTTGGCAGACTTTATTTCACGGTTCACTAAGTTTCTAAGCCTTCTATACTCTGGAAGTGCGAATTCGATTTAATAGCCTTGCGATAATGCTTATCACGGTCTTGCATGTTATAATTAATCTTGGTACTCATCCATGGCAATGGACTCAGATTCCTTGTTAGTCTCCTACTTGTTTTTGAAAACGTTTGCGATCCCTCTGGCAAAATTCGTTTTATCTCTGATACTCAATCAATTATAACGGCGGGAGTTACTAAAAACTTTTCAAGTAGAAAAGTGGGGACATCGAGATATTGCTTTTTGAACATATTCATTAAGAATTTTCAAGTTATCAGTGCATGTAACTGGGGTTACAAAAAAGACAGAAATAAAGCGTTGAGTACCAAGTGAGAAATCCTAATATAAACTGCCATAAACGAGGAATTTTTCCGCAAAACTCAGCTTAGAGAGTTTAGCAAAGCGCATAAAAAATTTTCAGCTGTTCGAGTTGAACAGTATGAGGTTTTGTTTAAAATGATACTTTTCAATTGGATCGTTGGCTTGCCAATAAGGTGATCCAATATCTAACAAATTCCTTTTGAAATATTTATTCAAAGGAAGTGCGAGGTATAGAATTTCAAATTTGAGTTACAGTTGGTATAATATTGCATAAATTTACAATAATAATACACTGAAATACAACGCTGATTCTGGAACCAATTGGACAATGATAACAATACCCGATGGGAACTACTCTTATGAAGATATTAAGAGTTTCATGCAACAGTCACTTGAAAAAAATAGTCATTCAAAACCTGGTTTCGAATTAAAATTAGTTTCTTCAATTTTTAAAGTATTGGTAACACTTGAAGTGATGAAGCAGGTGTCCAGATTACTAATACAAATTTTCGTCAAGTCAAAACAGAGACACATGAGATGAAACTTCATTTCGATTCAAGCAAAGGGTATTACAGCAGCCGTGTAGGTTTGAATATGTTCCCTCTTACAACCGGTGAATACAAAGTCGTTTTTGAACTGTATTTTCCTTCAGCATCAATCAACTGTTCAACAGTCCAAATATCAGCCATCAGCAATACTGAGGCAGTTACAAGAATATCAACTAATACGCTCAGTAATCATAGCCGAAGTATAACTCATCTTCATAAATATAATAATGTGACTCCAAATTATCTATCGATTCATATGGTTTTAGAAATAACACTGGCATCTCTTATACACAAGACTTGCAAGTATTTGTCGTTGTGTAGGATGTTAAAGGGCACCAAAATGTGCTGCCGACGAGGGTATGGGATCAAGTTTATGACCTACGAAATGACACTCTTGAATTTCAAACTCCGGTAAAAGAGTTGACTGTACAAGATACGGTAAATGATCAAAATCCGGTTACGAATAAAGTATGTATGATGCCACAGCAAAGGTGTATTATTATTGTAACAAAGTTTCACATGATAATGTTAGTGGGATCGTGTTCACTGCAAGTGGAGCTAATGTCTTAATTCCAGATAGTTCATTTCAGTTTCGATACTGCAAGTGGAACCATAACTTTTAACGTGTCTGGAATACATATAATACACATCAATGATGGTTATAAGGGCCTAGCTAAAACTTTACATTTCGGTGAACTAGGTGGATTAAGAGATGTTGAATGTTTAATGAACAGAGAGAAGGAAATGTTGTTGATCTCAAAAAGACAATTTCTAACAATGACAATTTGATAAAAACATAGGCAGGACAAATACATTTGATTTTGTTATGAGTACCATCAATAATTTCACTGGTGATCGTAATGGCACACTTGTCGCTTTTGTTGAGAAAGACTTTCATAACATCGAAAAAATAACTTGTGAAAATCTTGGTAACTAAGCTAACTCAGCTCCTTATATAAAAAGATCAAAGGAAAGAGCCGCTCTATCCTCAGCAAATTTTATGATGTTTCTGGGATCTCATCTCACCGGCGGTGTAATGAGATTGCAGAAACAGAGTAAGTTTTGTTGACCCTTAAGAGTGACTAGTATGAAATTTCTCCTTACATGATCACCCCAGAAAAACACATTTAGGTCATGAGAATAATGAAAATGATCTTTGACTAAAGAGACTCTTGATTATCGAACAAATTCTCATTGTCAGCACTTCAGGAGATGTATAGAGAACAGTGTGGAGAATATGTCTACTGATGTTAGGGTGTAAAGGGTTAAGTTTATTGTTACTAAACTCAGATAGTACTTATTTAGACTGCATAGTCAGATAACACTGACATCAACAGACTATATGGTAGTTACGACTCTTTGAGTTGCATCCGTTCGTTTCTTTGATCAATGCAAAGAGAATCCATCTTTGGCGGTTATGGTATGAAATTAGCATGCAATGGCTGCCATAAAGCAGGAAACAAAAAAAACTTTCCCGAGCTCATATTTATAGTAAGGCAAAGTGGCAACTCGAATGCATGCTACTGCAGCGCAAGTGCAGAATAATACGATTGCTAAGGAATAGCTGATAAGTGACAAACATGGGAAAGTATACAGCTATCGATTGGCGCTAGGAAACATTGAATGGATGAAATTGGGAAAAAGAGAGGGAAAGAACAAAGCAATAAGTAAGCGCGGGAAAATGTGGAGGTACTAAAAAGTGCGGGAAAAGCCCAGCTGCGGGAAATTTTGCCAAGGTGGAACTACTCTTTGGATCTGGCGCGTGATGTGCACGTGCGAACATTCTACTTTGGGTTCATCGCCCTAATACTATTGTGCATCAATCAGTCGTTGAAAACTGAGACCGAAAGTTATCTTAATGGGGTGAAAGAGTGGTGAACTTAGTTTTATTTACATTCAAAGGATTACAGTTGATTTCTGACAGCCACAGTTTTGATCAGATATAAACTTGATGTTCAAATAATTTTTAAATCATATTTGACCAATTCTTTGTATAACTCGATATCGACCTAAGGTTCAGACGTGCTTGATAAATCAAGAACAAGTGAGGTCGAAATTTCATTCAGAGGCCTTGTTAAAAGGCTTCCTTCCTGGATGACATAATCACATCTCTGTCAAAAGAATCAACCGTCCGACAAAGTGTTTCTATACAAACTGAAGTATTTTTCATGGTAAGTTTAACATGTGTTAAATATCGGGGCTAGGTAAGGCTAAACGCAAATCTCAAATCTCCTTATCTCTCAGTCCGTAGGCGCTCAGCTGTTTTCCTGAGAACCACAACCGCCGTTTGGGTTTGCTTGCCCTTTCGCATGTCTTTACTGTCTTGGAGACTGGAACCGACTTTTTATGTCTCTATCCACCTCTAACCCCCCTTAAAACTACATACTGTTTTTTTAATCAGGCCTTGTGTGAGGAGGCACTAACTCTATTAACTCTATTGTTACAATACTAACTCGATACTTACTAAGACAGCATAGTTTTTAGTGTTTAGTTTATTATTTCGAAGAAAACTTCAATGTCAGATGGAGTGAAATTTGATGCTCCTGTGAAAAATTTACAATCTCCAGCTGAATGGCCCTTGGGGTTGGAGTACGTGCCACCGCATCTGGTATAAGATGATTGATTGTTTTTTGCGGCATTTGATATGTAGATATCATGTCTCGAGCCAAAAGTGGGTCCGTGAGAGGAACATCTGTACATCGCGCATCGACTTTATAAGCTTACACATTCCTTTGAAATGACAAAAAGTAAGCTATCCGTACTCTAGCAACACATCTTTCTTAGAAAGTTTTTTACAATATACGATCTGATTTTGCTACAGGCCACACTAAGTATTTATCCTCGAAAATAGGTGTTTTTCTTAATTACCTGCTTCATAGAATACTTCGACGTCCGTTGGGGAGAAATTAGACTCCCCTGTAAAAAAACTACAGTTACCATTTGAGTATCCTGAGGGTGTCGTGTACGTGCAACCGCATTTGGTGTAGGATTTTTGGTTGTTTCCGGAGTCATCGGATATGTAGATATCATGACCACACCCCCTGCCAAAGGTGGGTCCACGCGTATTACATCTGTATATTGCATATTCCTGATTTCGGTATTGTGTCAACTTAACGGGATTATATCCTTTGACGTTATAGAGAGAGAAGATGAAAGCTTTACTGGCGTAAGAAAAACCCGCACAAGAAATAGCTGAAATAGAAGAACAACGTAGTTGTACATTAAAAAGTTGTAATAAAACACGACCCCCTGAGGAAGGAGGGGGGGAATTCAGTTTCTATCATGAACTAGGAGGAGAGTTTTATCTCAGACTAGAGATTTGTGAAAGGGAGGGAGATATTTTAGTAGTTTTGGTATAGAAACGAGTACCAAAAAAATCATGGAAGACTTGAGGGTTTATCAAATAGGAAACATTTCTATAGACGATATAGGTATGCAGAAATCTTGATGAACAAAAAATTAAAAAATATGAAATAATAAAGGCTTAGAGCTCTTATCAGAGGAGCATCGCTCAAAACTTCCTCCAGCACCTCCTCCCCACCCCCCTTAAATCCCTAAAGGGACGATAGTTGATTCTATAAAATTGTCTTGTCCCCTCTTAAAAAATTTGATATACCTACCTCCGCTCCAGGACACATCAGTATATCCACCAAATATGTAATCGTTCACTCTGATGATTGTCACTGTTGGTCCCCTCCCATCGCAGTTGCTGTGGAATGTCGATGCCGCCCAGCCGTCTGTCTTAGCGTGCCAACACTTCACAAACCTGCTCCACTCTGAACTCAGGAGGACTGGCTCTAGGTAAGAAAGCAGCTTACCTGTGTAGTTGTTGTAGTCGAGGGTGGTAAGAATGACGGAACTATTAAGGCCACCTATACGAATAACCGAAAAAGGGAGAAAAGGTAAAGATTGTCCTACCTGAAAGTTTGGCATCATATTGCTTTCGTTATCTTGGTGGTGGTAATGTCTACATTTCGCTTTTTTCGTTTTTACGAATAACAGCGTGACAATCGTTGTGTGACGCACGTCGATCTAAGGCACAACACGTGTGAACTGGGAAGTGCACCCATGGAAACGTTTTCTCCCTTTCAGACGTGTTAACGCGATAAAGCCATGAAAGCGTGTTTGAGTGACATTCCAGATTTCTAAACCCAGTACACGTAATCATATCTCGCCTCGTTATTTGCACCAATCAATGCTCTTTTAGAATGAAAGGAAACCACGAGATAAAAACATGATAATAATGAAAAAAGAAGAATTAAGGTTGATCAAGATAGAAAGTTCGACATAGTTGTAAGCAACAAACTTCCAAGATCAATGATATTGTTTCTTTTTTAAGGGAGGTGGGGGGGGGGGTGGTCAGTTAGGCGCCAAGTGAGACGTATCAGTTCAATCCTTTAACCCCTTAGAGGGTTTGGCATTTAACTTCTCCTTACCGTATTACTGCTGAACCAAACATGAGAAACATGGGAAATAATCACCAAGTTATGAAGCTCTTGATTGTTAAGTAAATTCCCCTCGGCATTACCATACGGAACAGTGTGGAGAATATCTGTACTGATGCTAGGGAGTAAAGGGTCATAATGTAGCCTGTTGTTTGGACGAATTCCACCTTGGTCTCGATTTAGGACCGACTCATGTTTAAAAAATATGTATTTTCGAGAACTAATTTCCAAAATAAGCTTCATATGATGATAAAGAAAAATAGAGAATGCGAAATGCGAGTATCATAACATACTGAGGTCGCTAGTGTCTTATTGTTAGTTAAACTTACGAAAATAGCAGCTTTTTCCGTTTCCCTGGTACCAGGGATTACAGATGCATCGATAGGAACCAACGGTATTGCTGCAGTAGGCATTGACGTTAAATTTCGTCACCATAAAGTTGTTTTATCGGATTGCTATTGAACAATTAGCTAAATTTGTCAGAGAGGAAAGTTTCCAATTCTGTTTGATCTGATCTCAAATCGATCGGTGTGAGAGAGATGATGGATGCATTCTGGTGGCATTTTTTTTTTTTTGGGGGGGGGGGGGGCAAGGGGAGTCGCAGTCTACCCATAACATCTCTGTCAACGCGTTTGTTAGTGGTGAACCGTTTTTTGTCTGTAGAAGAATTGATAAACACTTGAATTCACCTTCAGTTTTCATGTCACAAGGAGCCAGAAAAGTTCTCTTGGGTACAATTGAGTGAAACCAGTATTTGCCGCTTTTCGCTTCTCCTCCTTCGCTCATTTTGATTTCCTGGCAAGTCTCCGCAGGCAGCTCAGGAATGGAGCCGAGAGGAACTGGAAGAAAAAGGCAATTATTAGCATAGCAATTCAGGTAAGCAAGACTTGATATTCGTCTTGAGGGCAAATATACTCATATTGAGGGCGACTTGACTTAGGCAAGAAGGGAGGTGATGCGAGGCAATTACTTAAATTTCTAAAATTTCCTTAAAAATTTGGGTGAAATTTTTTGCTCTGAAAATGTCTTTAAAGGGAAGAAGACAAAAAAATGTACAAACCTCTTTTGTAATCTCGCTTAAAGTAAAACCTCTCAGGGTTCGGAACATAATCCTCTGGTCTGGCCTCCTTGGTTCGGTTGCTCAGCTCACAAATGTCTTGCGTAAAGACATAGTTGAAACTTTGACATCTGACGTCGGTATAGCATTCCCGCAAGCACACATCTGAAAGACCAGCCCCCGCGATCGTCTTGAAAATGTGGCGTTGTAACATCATACCAAATTTGGAAACTTCCGGCTGGCCCGTAGCCTCCCATTGCTGTGTAGCTGTACAGCATAACAGTAGGCTCATGATCAACAGCCTTACTACATACAAGACCTTTTTGACGATTTCCTCTCGACGCATGTTTAGGAAAAAACCTTCCCTGAAAAGAAAAAAGTAAAAAATCTGCTGGGCTAAAACTTACCCTAAACTTCTTTTTAATCTGTAGACTGGTTTTTCGTGAGTTTACGATCAACATGCATGCTTCTATGTTTGAAATTTTTACTTTATTTTTTACGAATTGCGTGTAGAGAAAAGTCATATATATTTGCCAAACTAGACCTCAAATTTCAGGAAAGCAGATATCTGTGCACTGACAAAACTTATTTAGTCATTCAATATTTGTGGTTTTTAACCATTAGCTTGACTTGCATTCTGATCAGGAAATGGAATATTAAATGAATAATGGTGAAAAGCTGGTTAGAGCTGTATCAGTTAGGATAGTTAGTAGGGAGCTGTTAACGAGTTAGGATTTGGAGTTTCTCCTTTATCGAGCTGCCGCTTGAACAGCGATCGAAAACCGATTGTTGGCGACTGGAGGTCGTGATACGAAGTCAAAGTTCTACTTTTGAGCAAACACTCCTTCGAGTTAGGATTTTGAGTCGGATTTCGCGCTGGATTTTCGAGTTGGAGTTACTAGTAAGGCAAGGCATAGAACTTGAAAAGATGCCGAAATAGTTCATTTAATTTTTGCGGGCTACAAAATTATTTGCGGTCCTGCATGACATAATTTTATATGTTAGTCAGGTCCATACGCTTTGGTTTGTTTAAGAATTGTTTATACTAGTCAATTATTCAAGACTCGAACTCCTTGTTAGTCTCCAACTTTTTTTTGAAAACTTGTGCGATCCTTCCGGCAAAAACTCTTTTATTTCTGATACTCACTCAATTATACCAGCCGGAGTTACTAAATTCTTCAAGCTGCAAAGTGATGACATCGAGAAATTGCTTTTTGAATACATTATTCAAGAATTTTCAATTCATCCTTACATGTTAGTGGGGTTTAAGAATTGTTTAACCTAATCAATTATTCAAGACTCGGACTCCTTGTTATTCTCTTACTTGTTTTTGAAAACTTTTGCGATCCTTCCGGCAGAAATTCGCTTTATTTCTGATACTCACTCAATTATACCGGCCGGAGTTACTAAACTTTTTAAGTTACAAAGTGGGGACATCAAGAAATTGCCTTTTGAACCAATTTTCAAATTATCGGTGCATGCAACTGGAGCTACAAAAGAGAGTGAAATAGAAAGTTGAATACCGAGTGAGAAAACAAACGTAAACAGTGTAATGTAGACAGTTGAGTGGAATGTGAAAACTCTAGTGCCCTTGGGTGGACCTGGTTGCTTCATTTACCAAAAGGAATAAGGATAATTTTCAAACTGCATTCAAATTTTCTGACATGATTTCTGGGTTTCATCGAGACATCGATAGTTTTTTCCTTTACCAGAAAATACCTTTGCGTAGCCATGCCATTCTGAGATAGCTCTACCTGTAACTGGGATACTTTGGAACTAAGCCTATACATATCCCTACCGTTTTCTCTGGAAATGTTTCTATGCTGGCGATTCTTGTCTGTATGTTAGTGTAGCTCTCTAATTCAACGACTAAGCTGAATTTCCATATCTTAGTCAGGTCCATACGCTTTGTTTTGTTTACGAATTGTTTAAACTAATCACTTATTCAAGACTCGGATTCCTTGTTAGTCTCCTACTTGTTTTTGAAAAATTTTGTGATCCTTCCGGCAAAAAATCGTTTTTTTGTGATACTCATTCAATTACAGTGGCCGAAGTTACTAAAAACTTTTCAAGGTGCAAAGTGGGGACACCAAGATATTGCGTTTTGAACATACTCATATAGAATTTTCAAGTTATCAGTGCATGTAACTGGGGTTCCAAAAAAGTTGAAATAAAAAGTTGAGTACCGAGTGGGAAAACCTAATACAAACTTTCATAACGGAGAAATTTTTCCGCTTAACTCAACTAAGTGAGTTTAGCATAGCGCATGAAAAATTTTCAGCTGTTCGAGTTTGACAGTATGAGGTTTTGTTGAAAATGATACTTTTCAACTGGATCGTTGGCTTGCCAATAAAGTGATCCAATATCTGACAAATTCCTTTTGAAATATTTATTAATGGGAAGTGCAAGAATTTCAAATTTGTCCGCGTCTTTAAGCCTGACTCTTTCTCCAAAGCTGATGATATCAATTATTTAAGACTCAAAACTTCATCATAATCTTTTATTAGGACACTTTCATCACATCACTGTGGTTTTCAGAAAAGGTCCTAAATTATATTAAAAATAATAAATTTAACTATATACAGTAAAATGAAGGATACCTAGAGATAAAAAGCTGCAACTGAAACACGAAGCAGCCTTCCACAATCTACTTGAATCTCCCTTAGCTCGATCGCTGATAAAGTCATAGTAATATCTAGACTTGGCAGACTATTTCACGTTTCACCAATTTTCTAAGAATTCGATTTAATAGCCTTGCGGTAATGCTAATCACGGTCTTGTATGGTATCATTAATCTTCGTACTCATCCATAGCAATGGACTCGGATTCCTTGTTAGTCTCCTACTTGTTTTTGAAAACTTTTGCGACCCTTCTGGCAAAAACTCGTTTTGTTTCTGATACTCACTCAATTATAACGGCCGGAGTTACTAAAAACATTCAAGTTGCAAAGTGGGACACCAAGATATTGCTTTTTGAACATATTCATCATGAATTTTCAAGTTATCAATCCATGTAACTGGGGTTACAAAAAAGACAGAAATAAAACGTTGAGTACCAAGTGAGGAAACCTAATATAAACTGCCATAAACGAGCAGTCGCTTGAACAGCGATCGAAAACCGATTGTTGGCGACTGGAGGTCGTAATAAGAAGTCGAAACTCTACTTTTGAGCAAACACTTCCTCGAGTTAGGATTTTGAGTCAGATTTCGAACTGGATTTTCGAGCTGCAGTTTCCAGTAAGGCAAGACATTGAACTTGGAAAGATGCCGTAATAGTTCGTTTAATTTTTGCGGGCTACAAAATTATTTGCGGTTATGCATGACATAATTTTACATATTAGTCAAGTCCATACACTTTGTTTTGTTTAAGAATTGTTCATACTAATTGATTATTCAAGACTCGGACTCCTTGTTAGTCTCCTACTTATTTTGGAAAACTTTTACGATCCTTCCAGCAAAAACTGGTTTTATTTCTGATAGTCATACAACTAGTTACAAACTAACTAGTTGCAAAAAGGAGACATCAAGATATTACTTTTTAAACACTTTCATTAAGAATTTTCAAGTTATCAGTGCATGTAACCGGAGTTTTTAAAAAAAGATTAAAATAAAAAAGTTGAGTACCGAGTGAGAAAACCTAATATAACCTTTCATAAAGGAGGAATTTTTCCGCAAAACTCAACTTATAGAGTTTAGCATAGCGCATGAAAAATTTTCAGCTGTTCGAGTTGGACAGTATGAGGCCGTGTTTTGTTAAAACAATACCTTTCAATTGGATCGTTGGCTTGTCAATAAAGTGATCCAATATCTAACAAATTCCTTTTGAAATGTTTATTAAAGGGAAGTGCGAGGTATAGAATTTCAAATTGGTCCGCGTCTTTAAGCCTGGTTCTTTCTTCAAAGCTGATGATAAGAGATCTTTATTATTCAGCGACCAAGCTGAAATTTTATGTCCTAGTCAGGTTCAAACATACGGTAATATAATCCTGTTGTTGCACCTACCTAATGAGGAATCACACAGGACTATGATTGCTCTGAAA